>NC_056748.1:303425141-303447641 GCF_019279795.1 Protopterus annectens
GATGTACAAAACAAAGTAATACCCAAGCTTCAAAAAAAAAAAGTTAGTGGAAGTCAGATTTAAACCTTAGAGGTCTGGGTTAGAAGTCTTGCCACTGGGACACTTTGCTACATTTTAGCATCTTGCAGCTATTCAATTTATCCTAAGTTGTTCATGTCTCCTTGCATCTGTTAAACATCAGCAAAATTCCACAGAAATTATTTTCTTTCCCTGTGTTTGTATTTTTCTACAAACACGTCTTCATTTTTGGTCTCTTGTTTTACTGCTGAACACAATGCCCCTATCCTAAACATATTTCATCCCTGTACTAGCATATATAAGGAATAGTTATGCATATATATGTTTAAAAGATAAATATTTCTTGTGTCCATAAAGTTGAGATTTTTTGATAGCTTGACCTACTGACTACATGATAATTGTAAATGCAGCTTCTGTTATTGGTTTCTGCTTATTTTAGCTTTCATTAGTAGGCTAATTAATAGTCTAATTAACATAATTGATATTAATGCCAATGATCCCAGCTACACAATAGATAGGATCAGCGTTTTAACTACATGTTTTCAAAACAGAGTAAGAACATACCCTAATGGGAATTGTCTGGAATGTCATTTGCTATTTATTAAGGTGGCCATTTTGCACTGACATCCTTATACTTTGAGTAGTTAAGGACAGAGAAGCAGTTATTTCAATCCTGTTTTGCTGTTCAGCTTAATGACTGTACAGTGTATGAGCATCAGGTACTTCGGTAATCATTTCATTTTATGTTTGTTACCTGAATAGGTAGGCTTGTTACAAAACTATTTTTTTGTCTTTACCAAAGCCATAAGCCAAAAAGACAAGCAACTGCAGTATATACAATATTTTTGCTTGCATATAGATGCACACATTAATAAAATAAGTCTGAATACATGCAGCCTTACTAGCAACCAACTATACAGACATTTTTCCTGTATAAAAACAAGCATTGTTACAGTGCAAATAATAGGTTGATCAATACTTTTTGACGATATTAAAACATCCACTCATGATTCCCATTTGCTTAACACGCAGGAATACCTCCAAACTGTGTGGTAATTGATATGTTAAGCGTGTGCTTAAATCGAGCAATGTAAGAAAAAAATGAAGTGATTCATACGATTATTGAATGTGTGTGGGACGGTGAAGCAAGAAGAGAATGAGAGGAAAGGAAAGAAGAAAGATAAGAGAACAAGTTAGGGTAGAAGGGGGGTAGGGCAGGAAGACATTGATATAGGTGGCATGAGGAAGTAGGGTGTGACAATGTGAGGTTTTGCCAGCTAGGCCAGGAAAAGTAGGGCCGTGGATATGTAACATATGCCAGCACAGCTAGCTGTAATTTTGTAAAGAATTATATGTAATTTGTATCTCAAACTGATTTGTACAAATGTGTGTGTTGAAAAATGTATTTGTAAAGCTGCATGTGTTAAAAATTTACCAACAGTGTGCCCTGGTGGACAGAAAAAGAAGTATACATGTATTATTGTAACTGTTTAAATGTATAAGTTTTAACAGAGGATACTGGAACAGAAGAAATTAATATCAATCCACCTAACTTTGAAAATAGTTTGAAATTAAATTACCTGGATTAGGCCATAAAGATTGTACATTACAGTTCTCAGTGCAGCTAGAGACAAAAAAGTCTGTGCTATGAAGCTTTCTGCATTCTCTTTGGGGTGAACTAATTAAGGGTGGAGGGTTGAAATTATTTTATGACATCCAGGAGCTGCAGCAGATCTTAGCAAGGATCTGTGTGTGTGTATTATTGACTCGTGCTAAATCCTGACAGCTTCTAGCCAAGGGAAGCATGGGAAGAAGTCAGATAACCAAATGTATGTGATGTCATTCTGTAATCCATCACTACAATTATGTTTTAGTACTAGGTGAGACTGAAGTCTCATTGCAGTCTATTTTTGGAACCTGGCAGAGAAGGACCTCTCACCTACTTCATCTTGTCATGTTCTAGTACGTAACCATGGCACAATAGCTCTTTAGATCAATCAGGAAAATATAGTGAGATTAGTTAAGTATTATTTTTCTGTAACTGTATAAACCTGTTCATCTGTGTTATTTTAATATTTCCTGTGGCTGAAACTCTGGTGTTTACTGTAAATAGATATTTAGTATTTTCATGTTCTTTTCTTATTTATTATTAAATATATTTAATCTTTTCATTGTGGCTGGCCTTTTAAAGAATATTTTAATTTCTGAGAGTACCTACATATATTTGGTAACAGTTCTGGCTGCTCTTGGAAGCCTTGTTGTTGATCAAGCTATCATTGTATTAATATTAATATTCATTTCACTCAGTATAATTGGGTACTCTTGCAAGAGCCATAGTGTAGCTGTCTGTTGACAGTGTACCTACCTTATAGCCTGGGCAGAAGGGGGCATAGCTAGTAAATCTGTGTCAGCTTTTCCCAGATTTGTGTGTATGTGAAAATCAAATCTCAAAGAGTGTGTGTATCAACTGTTTGGAGCAGAGACACAAAGCACTGATTTCACAGATAGGATGCTAAAGAACTGGCTTGGTTGAGGTCTCAGATCTATAGTTGTGCCATTGGGGAGTCTTATTGAGGAACTGGAGGGAAACAAATAGAGAAATTCAGACCCCAGACTGAAAATGTCCCATGTGCTCCTAACAGAAATTGTGCTTGATGCAGAAAGCTGCATCTGGAAATACTGTGTGTATTTATTTTTGTTCCAAGTGAACTTCCCTCTCCAGTGTCAGAGGTGGTGATTCAGGCTCCTTGATTACTGACCCAGAGTGGGGATGTCGCATAGGGCATAAGGATAAAAATGGGAAGAGAAAAAGAATAATATGAAGGCATGAGAGAGGATAAGTTCTGTGTAGCTGTTACAGTGAAACTTTTACAATGGGATATTTTAAAAAGGTTTTTCTTTACTATACTTCTAAAAGGCTGAATATTGGGTGCACCATGAATGTGAGAGGGCATGGACAGCCATGCCATAGGACACATTTTTGAAATGCTTCTTTCATTGTAAGATATATATTATACATAAGCAAGGCTAGTTGGCTACCTGATAAAATCACAACACAGACACAATTTAAAAAATATAACAACGACTGTTTAGCCAGACTTGAGTCACTATCCATCTCACTGTATGCATTCTAAACAGCAAAAAAGTCAAGAGGAAGAGCTGAGCTGGAGGATATTCCTTCTATTCCCAAACTGCAATTGTGATGACCCACCACTGACAACCGATATGTGATGTTGATATCCCACCTCTGGGCCAGTAATCAAGGAGCTTCAATACTCATCACTGGCACCTGTGGGGGGGGGTGTTCACTGAGGAGATAACAGGTACACACACAGTATTTCCAGATGCAGCTCTCTATATCAAGTGCAATTTCCTTAAGAGCACACAGAGACCACAGTCAGTCCGAAGCTGGTTCCTCTTTCCCAAGATCCCTAGTAAGACTCCCCGCTGGGACAGCTATAGAGTTGAGAACTCAGCTGAGTGACCAAGCCAAGACCTCCAGCACCCTTTCTGTCCAACCAGTGCTTCATGTCCCTGCCTAAATAGCTGACACACACACTCTTTGAGATTTGATTTACACACACACACACACACACACACACACACACACACACACACACACACACACACACACACACACACACACACACACACACACACACACACACACACACACACACACACACACACACACACACACACACACACACACATACACACACACACCTGGGAAAGGCTGGGAGAGGTTCACTAGCTATGCCCCCTTCTGTCCAGACTACAAGGTAGTTACCACTGCCACCAGTCACTACTGCCAGCTACCTTAAGGCCTTTAATAAAGGATGTCCAATTTTATTATGTGAAATTAATATTAATACAAATTGTAGTTTGACCAAGAGCAAGGCTATTAGGAATGGCCCACACAGTGTGACCAAATAAATATGCAAGTACTCTCAAAACTTAAATATCTCTACAAAGATCAGATGCAATGACAGGTTTAAACATATTTAATAATAATTAATCAAAGAACAAGACAATACTAAATATATATTCACAGTGAGATCAGAGTTAGCAATCACAGGAAATATTTAAAACAACATTACAGGACAGGCTCAGACAAATAAAGAAAAATATCTAAATTAAGCTTCACTATATTCCTGACTGAATCAAAGGTAATTATACTATCACCTAGTAACTTACTAATAGAGCAAGGCAGATGATGTAGAGAATGTTCTTCTTGTTGTCAGGTCCAAGACAAAATACATAAAGCTCTGTCTCACTAAGAGACTTCTCAAAATAATATCTAAAATATTACTGCTGGAATAGCTTTCAGAATGGCATCATTTCTGGTTATCTGACTTCTAATTCTCATGCAATTCCCCATTGCTGGCAGTATTTAACATCTACCTGTAAAAATACACAGACAAGGGATTTTGCTCAGATCTTTGGCAAGTGTAGGAAGTCATAAAACAATTGTATTCCTTCATGACAATACAGAAAGCTTCCTAGTACAGACTTTGTGTCTCTGGCTGTATTGAAACCTTTGAGATAGCCTCTTTATGGCCTGGCCTATAAAGTGATTTTATTTACAATATTTTTCTAAAGTTTGCTGGACTGAGGTTAACCCTCCAGTTTTCTCTGTTAACATATACATTTAAACAGTTACAGTAGTGCATGTACATTTCTTTTCTCTTACATTTAAATACCAGCACTTTACAAATACCTTTTCAACACAAACATCTGTACAAAGCAGTTTGATATACACATGACATACAATTCTAACACATTTGTAACACACACATCTTATATAAATTAGTTTGATATTCACAAATGACATAATTATTTACAAAATCCCAGCTAGCTGTGCTGGCAGTACCTCCTTTTGTCACACCAGTAATACTAAAAAAGTTTTGTACCTTTCTGATAGTCTCAACTTGTGAGCAGCTGGAGATTTGGAAATTGTGGAATGCAAATCAGGATGCCAGTACAGCATGCCGATTTGCTGTTTAAATTGGAACATCCTGTCCAGATAAGGTAACTTCAGATCTTTTCTCAATGGACAGAATTGCCTTATTTCCACTTGATAGGTGTTCATCTAGCATGGGACCTAGAAGTGGCTAGACTGTAGGGATATCTTGTTTCTTGTGCGGCGTGTTCTTACTATGTGTTTGTATTAACTTAAAAACATCAGTACAGAGATACCTCATTTGGAATCACATGTGTAAGGTACCTACTATAGATTTTATTGCTCACAATTCAAATGCAATTTGTGCCTTACCAGCAGCAAATAGCAGAATCTGCAGTATGCCTTTCCAATGTATTGTGAGTGACCTTGATTTGCTTCCCAAGTAATCCAGTATGTTTTATTTGTTCTTTTTATGCTTGTCTTTGGTTTCTACTATTGGGATCACTTACTTTGAATGATATAGTGAGCTTAACAAAGTGTTGGTGACTTTGACAGAATGATTAATGAAGTGGAGCTCTGAATACAAATACACTAATATGATTTAATTAAAACATTAAAAATATAGATTAAACATCAATTTCCTGACTAAGATAACCTGCTCAAAGATTTTCTCAGCTTCAGAAAGACAGGGATGATGACAAAAGTTGATATGGATTGATGTTGCGTAACAGAAAGGGCAGGTAGATCAGGTACTGAATGGCATGTAATGATCCAAGGACTAATTACTCCCATATGGGACATGCCATTAGACTTAAAGATGTCCATGCTGTCCAGGGTTAATGGTATCTATTGCTCCCAGTATATTCCTGTACAGTTTTTGAAGGAAGGTAGTTTAGAATTGTTGCTAGTGGTAGTACTAATTTTGTAATTAATGAATATGTTTGTCAACTACATCTGTACTCCCAAACATTCTGTATTAACCATTGGAAAATGAACTGGATGCTACCAAAATTACTATCTTATGAATTGGAATGTAGCTACTCTTGCAAATACAAACCTTTTTTGGGGGGATCACTAATGCCTGCCAAACATCAGCCATCACTATGGTCTATTGACCCATTTATTCCCTTAAAGAGAAGCACTTAATCTGATTTTATTTACTCCTGCATGGTGAGATCCAGCATCAGAGGCATCAATCAAGCATCTATCAAGGGATCTCTGATGAGTTCCTAGCCCAACAATACTTGTGACTGACATGAATATCCATATTACAGAAGCGGTATTTAATATTCTGCTCTTATGTGCTTTTATATAACATGCGTTCAGGACTGTCAACACAAGATTTATAGAACTAAGTTCATATCCCCAGTCCATCCCTCTTAGTATTAGACTAACCTTCACTTTGCAGTAGCAGTTCACAAACTAGAACCACCAACCCCCCTCCCACCACAATGGGAAGTTATTGTATGCTACTCACTTCCATTACCCAAGTAGCTAGCCAAGCATAGGCCATTTGGGGGCACATTCAAAGCTTCACCTCTACATGCAACAGAGCTGGAATGGAGCAACTCATTCTTGAATAAATGTTTTGTCAGGACTGATGTGTATTTTTGGTTGCTGAAAAGGTAAGAACAATGATAGCTTACTCCTGCATGTGTCCATCTTACTCTCATTTCACTAGAACATTCACCTTTAGAATGGCTCTAAATTCAGATCAGGCAAATTTTGTAGAAAAGTGATAGAGAATACATTAATGAGCATGACTTCATTTTTATCATCTGGGATAACCTGAAATCTAGAAATGTGCCGATATATTTCAGTTTCAGACATCTGTCTGGGTAGAATGAGCATGCTGTGTAGGTGGAGAATTGGAACATAGACTAGACAGAAGACCTTAACTCATATATGAATGAGACTTTTTACAAATATAATACCAATGTCCACTCCACAGAGCCACATAATACTGCCATTATTAAGTCTGGCATGGCAGTGACTGCTTTAGTGGCAGAAAGGGCAGTGCAGCCATGGAAGTAATGAAGATAGGCACCATAAGCAAGAAAATCCTGATGTCTGCCTGGATGATGGCCCACCTTTTACTTTGTAAATAATATACACAGCTCATCAAGCAGTACTTTCAAAGAAGAGACTGTGACTTCACAGACTACATTTACATTCACTCATAATTCTCTGAATAGAAATTATTGAAAGACCAGCACATATGTACTAAATCTAAGGCCCCTTGATGTTGGAAGTAAGGAAGCAATTAGCTCTCTTTGAAAGTTAAATATTAGTTTGCCTCTGAAGGGACACATCTTTCGTGTTGATAATAGTTAATTTGCAGAGGTGCTAGAGTTTGGGTTCAAGGTTTAGAGATGTGAAACAAGATGTTATTATTTTATTAGATGTAAAATTTCTGAATGCAAACTAAAGGTAATAGTGTCAAAATTTGTGGGAGAAGGAAGTGCTCTCGAGCATGGGAAAAGAAGAATGTTCTGGTATTGCTGCATTAATAAATAATTTTGAAGCAAATGTATTGAACACAACATTAAAAAAACAAAAAAAAAAAACAAAAAAAATATCCTTGTTTCCCACCTTTTCTGAACTAGAATAGTCCAGTCTTCAGGTATTGCTGACCTCTGGGCTGTGTCATAGTTCCTGTGTTGCCCATATCCTTGTTTGGATAGGAGGAAGCTTCTTTGTTCACCAGTGGGAGTGGGGAGCTCTGAGCAGCCTATCTGTCCTTAAAGGAGTGGTTCCAGCCCAGCTTATTGGCTCTTGGGCTCCTTTTGCTCTTAACTTTTAGCGCCTTCTTGCGCTTTTGCGCTGCGCTTTTACAGCTGCAGCTTTGACTCAGTACACCTGCAGAGTTGAATCAAGCAGTAGAGTGGAAGAGGACTTTCCATTGTGGATTAAGTATTTTTTTTATTTCTTTATTTTTTTTTTCTCTTTTTAAGCTGAAAGTTTCTATAACTAAATAAACTAAAAGTTGATTTACTGCATTGATTTTTATTTATTTTATTATTTTTTTTTGCACTTTTGCTTTAAAGTTTGCTTTTTTTTAATTGATAGGCTACTACACACACCAAGCGCTAGTTAAATTGTTACTGTATCTATTTTCTGCTACTTTGAAAAAAAAAACAAACAAAAAAAAAAAAAAATATCCTTGTTTCCCACCTTTACTGAACTACAATATTCCAGTCTTCAGGTATTGCTGATCTCTGGGCTGTGTCATAGTTCCTGTGTTGCCCATATCCTTGTTTGCATAGGAGGAAGCTTCTTTGTTCACCAGTGGGAGTGGGGAGCTCTGAGCAGCCTATCTGTCCTTAAAGGAGTGGTTCCAGCCCAGTAACTTGTAGCTTATTGGCCGTTTTGGGCCATTTCCTAGCTCTTTCTAACCGCCTGCTATAAAGCCCACTTTAGCATGCTTTTGCGTTTGTATTTGACTCAGCACAGCTCCTCGTGGTGTCCTGTAGAGTTCTACAAGCAGCAGCGAGTGGAAGAGTGACTTTCCATTGATTTATAAGTATTTTTTTGGCTACTTATTTCCGACTGCTTTTTCTCGCTGAAAAGCGAGTTTCTATAACTAAATAAGCTCTGCAAAGTTGATTTACTGCATGATTGTTTGTTTTCCTCAACCTTTTTGCACTTTAAAGTTTGTTTTTGCTTAATTTAACTGGTAGGCTACACACTCAAGTGCGCTAGCCGATTTAAAGCATTTACTGTTGTTACTGTATCTATTTTCTGCTACTTTGAAAAAAAAAAAAAAAAAATATCCTTGTTTCCCGCCTTTACTGAACTAGAATAGTCCAGTCATCAGGTATTGCTGATCTCTGGGCTGTGTCATAGTTCCTGTGTTGCCCATATCCTTGTTTGGATAGGAGGAAGCTTCTTTGTTCACCAGTGGGAGTGGGGAGCTCTGAGCAGCCTATCTGTCCTTAAAGGAGTGGTTCCAGCCCAGTAACTTGTTGCTTATTGGCCGTTTTGGGCTATTTCCTAGCTCTTTCTAACCCCCTGCTATAAAGCCCGCTTTAGCGCACTTTTGCACTTGTATTTGACTCAGCACAGCTCCTCGTGGTGTCCTGCAGAGTTCTACAAGTATTTATTTGGCTACTTATTTCCGACTGCTTTTTCTCGCCGAAAAGTGAGTTTCTATAACTAAATAAGCTCTGCAAAGTTGATTTCCTGCATTATTGTTTGTTTTCCTGAACCTTTTTGCACTTTAAAGTTTGTTTTTGCTTAATTTAACTGGTAGGCTACACACTCAAGTGCGCTAGCCGATTTAAAGCATTTACTGTTGTTACTGTATCTATTTTCTGCTACTCTGAAAAAAACAAACAAAAAAAAATATCCTTGTTTCCTGCCTTTACTGAACTAGAATAGTCCAGTCTGCAGGTATTGCTGATCTCTGGGCTGTGTCATAGTTCCTGTGTTGCCCATATCCTTGTTTGGATAGGAGGAAGCTTCTTTGTTCACCAGTGGGAGTGGGGAGCTCTGAGCAGCCTATCTGTCCTTAAAGGAGTGGTTCCAGTCCAGTAACTTGTAGCTTATTGGCCGTTTTGGGCCATTTCCTAGCTCTTTCTAACCCCCTGCTATAAAGCCCGCTTTAGTACGCTTTTGAGCGAATTTGCGCATAGTGTAGCATCGGGCAGCGCCGCTTAATCAGGTTTAAACTATTTCCGGCTCCACAAAGTCTGCTCTTCATTTTTTCCCTTAGAACAGCTCTAACTCTCAAGCTAAGCATTCTATTCTCAATCTAAAAACGCCACATTTGCTCCTATAGGCATTTTATATAAGGTAAGCACTTTTTAACTAAAAAAGCACTGCATCCTCCTAAAATCCCCTTGAATACCCTACCCCCTATAGGTCCTTTCTGATTCAGTTTCATAGCAGTTCCTTATACTATTCTAGCATGTCGAAGGGACAGTTGCTGGCTTCCTCTCCAATTCAGCTGGTGAATCTGGGAATCTTCAAGCAATGTTACAACTGCCTCATGTACACAGACAATCCTCTCCTCTTCCCAACAAATACAAATATATGTGAGACATGCAACCATATAGCCAAACTGGAGGCTGAGCTCTCTTGACTCAATACTGGCATAACCAGTCAGGAGGAGAAGGAAACCACACACACCACAAATCCAGTCTCACATAGACCTACCACAACTTCAGACCAAACACATAAACACACAAAAACATACTCTGAGACTCTAAATAAAAATCTACCAAAGCAACAGAGACCTCCAAAGCAGACATCCAAGCAACCATTACCTCAAAACAAAACACATGCAACACATAATTCACAAAGTCAGTGTGCCAAACAGTCACAGCCCTTAAGGCTAAACAACATACCTGACACACTTGAAATAGGTGACTCTATAGTCAGTCACACTGACGCCCCGCTCACCAAGCTGAACAAGGAAAAGGTCACAGTAAGCTGCCTCTCGGGCGCTAGAATCTGCCACATAACACATGCACTCAGGTCACTCCATAGCAGGTACAAATATGACTCAGTCATTGTCCATGCTGGTGTGAATGACTTGAGACGTACCTCCCTCGACTACATGAAAAGAGACATAGAGGAGCTCTCTGATTATGTAGCCCAGGCCGGTATGACCCTGACCTTGAGCATCATCTTACCCTCACCAAGAATGATGCCACAGTACAAAGACAAAATGATCAATTTTAACAATTGGCTTAAGTATTGGTGTCATTCTAAGGGGATCCAATGTCTGTCTGCTTGGGATGACATGCTCGACAAGCCACGCTGCTTCGCAAGGGATGGCTTGCACCTGTCAGCCCTGGGCTTTTGGATATTGGCAAAGGCTCTTGCCACCCCCATAGCACGTTTTTTAGGCAAGGCTCCAAAGACAAACCCACCTCCCTAAAAAACATAAGTAAAAAGAAACTAAGGGTAATGCTGCTCAATGCCAGAAGTCTAAACCTCAGGATGCATGCTCTCGAAGCCCTCCTCAGTATGGAGAACATCGATGTTTGTGCAGTGATAGAAACCTGGTTCAAGGCTACAGAGAGCACCCCAGCACTACCAGGTTATACCTCATATCATGCTTTTTGGCCCCAGAACTTGGACCAAACCACAAAAGGAGGGGGAGTATCCATATTCATCAAGGATACCCACACCTCCAGGTTAGTGGCAATGCACGAAGCATCGGAGACCATCCATGTGCAACTAACAGTGGGCAAAACCACCCTCCAGTTTGTAGCATGCTACAGACCACCCTCTCAAACTCAGGAACCCCACTCGGCCTTCCTAAAGACACTGGAGAATATGAAGGTCTCTGCAAACACCATCATGTTGGGGGACTTCAACTACCCAAACATAGACTGGGAGCATTACTCAAGCCCCAATACCCCAGCCCAAAGGTTCCTAGAATTCATTAACTCAAATGCTATGGAACAACTAGTCACCTCTCCCACAAGAGGGGAAAACATATTAGACCTGATCATCACAAACATGGGGGCACAATGCTCCATACCTGAAGTATACCCCTTGTTGGTAAGATCGGACCATAAATTAATCTCCCTGGAAATCCACATCCGGCCCCCACCCCCAGCACAGAAGACCACAGTGAAGAACTTCTCAAAAGCTGACTTCACACTTCTTAAGACCGAAGTGGAATCCTTCAAGGCCCCCGGGCCAGTGGAAACCACAGCCCACTCTGCTGAATCCTTTATAAACACATTCTATGGACACCTACAGGAATGCATGGATCATGCAATCCCAAATAAAACCAAGACCCATTCCCCCAAAGGCAGGCGTCCTGTCTGGTGGACCCCAGCCATTAATAAGCTATACAACAGAAGGAGGAAGCTATTACATGATAGAGCAAAATCCATGAAAGGGAAGGCATCTCTGATCAGTACTAGCAAAAAACTACGATCACTCATAAAATCATCCAAGGCCAACTTTGAGAGAAAAATTGCACAAGACACTAAAGATAATCACAAGGCTTTATTATTATTTGTTAGAAACCTGAGTGGAAACTCCCAGATATGCTCTGAGTTAGTCCAAAATGACAAAAAAATACACTGAACCCGCAGATATTGCCAACATACTAGCAGACAGGTTCAGTGCAAATTTTTCTCCTCCCTCCCCCCCAAAAGGGACAAATATCTATCCCAGCAGAGTGTTGCCTCCCTGACATCTCAGATGCCCAGGTGAGAGCCACCGTCTCCAAAGCTAAAAACACAGCATCAGTGGGACCAGACGGTGTCCCGGGTTGCATGCTACATGAACTCCAAGAAGAGCTAAGCCCACACATAAGGCAGCTGTTTAATCTCAGTCTTACTACAGGATATGTACGCAAAAAATGGCGTACAGCAACAGTGGTCCCACTCCACAAAGGAGGTGCTTCTACGGACCCTGGAAACTGCCGACCCATAAGCTTGACAAGCCTGGTCTGCAAAGCTATGGAAAAGATCATTATGGAACTCATTAACAAAGACATTGGGGACCTACAGACACTGGATCCTACCCAATTCGGCTTTGTTAAGGGCAGATCCTGCCTCTTGAACCTGGTCAACTTCTTTGAAACAGTCACCAAGGCCATTGACGAGGGTAAGGTAGTTCACACAGCCTACCTTGACCTTGCAAAAACCTTCGACACAATACCCCACTTGGGCATCATAGACAAGCTCTCCAGCTTAAATATAACCCACTATGTCATAAGATGGGTTGCAAACTGGCTCAAGGATAGAACCCACAAAGTCAGAACTGCTGGAGCCATGTCAGACTCTAAACCAGTCACAAGTGGCATCCCACAGGGCTCGGTCCTGGGACCTCTCTTGTTCGGTATTTATTTTTCTGAGGTACAGGCTAACATGGGAGGATTGTGGCTGACCAAGTTTGCAGATGACTGCAAACTGGGTGCCATAATTGATTCTCCAGTGGACACAAGCATCCTTCAAAAGGGTCTCATAGAAATGGAAAACTGGTGCCAGAGCCATGGCCTTAAACTAAACGCCAAAAAGTGAATAGTCATACCCTTTGGGAAAAACAAAGTGCCCACAAATTACCACATAGGTGGTAATCCATTAAGTATGGAAGAAGTAATTAGGGACCTAGGGACCCAAGTTGACAGTAACCTCTTGTTTGACACTCACATTGCCAAAGTGGTTAGAAAGACCTTCTATATTGCCCACCTTATCATGAAGGGATTCACATCTAGATCGGGAGAGGTCATTGTGCCCCTTTACTCTTCCCTCATCAGGCCCATAATTGAGTACAATGCCCCATTTGGGATGTACCTTACCCGACACCTGCAGCAATTGGAAAGACCCCAAAAGTACCTCACCAAGAGGATCAAGGGACTCAAACATATGCCATATGCTGCCCGGCTAAAGAAACTCCAGCTCTACTCAGTAGCATACCGCCTACTCAGAGGCGATCTAAGCCTGACGTACAAGGCCATGTCCAACCCGGAATTAATGGACATGCTCCACCTCAGAAAATCCAAATCTACCAGAGCTACGTGAGAGATTTGAACCTCAGCACAGAAATAAATAGGACATGCTGGAGAGACAGATTCATAACCCAGAGGCTCCCTTCACTCTGGAATAAAATCCCAGTCCATGTTAGGCAGAGCCCCTCACTGACTCTCTTCAAGAGAAATCTTGACGAGTGGATGGGAGATCGTAGGTTTACCCCGGGGGTCACTTCTGTGTCACTGCTAGACAGAGGTACAGTAAACTAAACCTTAAAATGGGCACAGTATACTCATTCCAAGGGGTGGCGAAAGCCAAACACACTCTGGCTAGGCTTGTAAATGCCCTAGGGCAGATAGCCTAGTATGAAACTATGAACCTATGAACCTAATAATTCCAGGGAAAATGGTGGTAAGGGATTGCCATATCAGTCAAAAGGTATTGAGAATATAGCTGTTACATGCATATACAAGAATAAAAGAAAGAATAAAGATATTTGATGAAATAGAAAATATGCAGTTTTGAGGGGATATTAGTAGTGACTTCAGAGAAAGAAAGAGGAAAACTAATGGTGGTGTGAAAAATTGTAGAGCAATAAGAGATAATACTTTGTTAAGTACTGAGAAAGAAACTGACTATACCTACAGAAGAGAATTTTGAGAGCAAAAATGTATTTTATTCCAGTTTCAAGGAAACTATAGGAAGGTAATGAAGATATACAAAGCTGACTTTTCACATCGGGGGCTATATGGTAAGAGGTTCATAGGTTGGTACTAGGCTATCAGCCCTAGGGCCTATACAAGCCTAGCCATAACAATTCCCTGGCTATTTCTTCCCACACTATTTACTTCCCTGGACCCCTGTCTAGCAGGGTGACTGACGTGATCCCTGGGGTGAATTTCCTTTCTCCCATCCAATCGGCAAGGTTCCTTTTGAAGAGGGCCAAAGAGGCACTCTGCATGACATGTATGGGCAATCTATTCCAGAGTCTTTGGAGTCTCTGGGTCAGGAACCTATCCCTCCAGCATGTTTTGTTTATTGTGATGACAAGGTTTAGAGTTTGAAAAGAATAATCAAATTATTTATTTATTTTTATTTTATATTTGTTGACCAGGTTTGTCCGAGTGGGCTACAAATGCCCATTTTCAGCAGAGGCCCGAGGAGAAAAGCTCTAACAGAAAATACAAATTTTATATATTGAATACATATAGAAATACATCCATCAGTACCAGAGATTACTGCATTACAGTGCGACTCATTACATTCATCAGTACCACACTTATTGCATTACAGTGTCACACATTAAACTGTGGCAAGTTAAATACATAGAAATACATTCAACAGAGGGATACATTCATAATTACATCTTATATACATAATAGTGCAATAGTTACATAGCTGAAATATTTTACTAGTTATATTTGTACAGTGATATTAGGAAATGAAAGATAAACATGAATATGAATGACACTAAATGTAATTACGATAGATTAAATGAAGTTGTATAATGAACATACAGTTGTATGGAATAGTAGAAAGCTTATAAATATAAGTATATAAAGTGCAGTATTTAAAAATAGAGAGAATGGCATAGAAATGAAAAAGAAATATATAGAGGTATAACAGAGAATTATGAAAGAACTCTGAAAATGATTTGGTAAAAAGAAAAATATGTACCTTTTTTAGATAGAAGGATGAAAATTGATGAAAATGAAATAAAGGAGGTAAGAAATAGTCAAGGTGGTAGTGTAAGAAATAACAAGACATAATGAAAGCTACTACTGAATATGCAAAAAAGTATGATGTCAAAATACGAAAATGCAGATTTATTGGAATGTTAAAAAAGAAGAAAACAAGTGTTTGGGAAAGAGAGAGAAAAAGAGAGAGGTAATACTGAACAACCCTAATGCAGTGATAAACATGGAAAATGTAAAAAGTGCACCTGGAGAAGATGGATTGCAGTATGAATTTTACAATGAATATGGAAGAGGAAGAAAGTATTTTGGAGGCATCTTTAGAGGCATTAAATAATGGTTGAAGGAAAGTTTATAGGATGTGGAAATTTGAAGATGACTAAATCAATTTTTATTGAAGAATTTAAAAGAATTGGACCCAATAATGCTCTTTGATGTGGATTACATAATAATTATGGAAATGTTGAAAAATAGATTGAAGTAGTTTATGTATTGCAAGGGGAGGGGTGACAGAAAGTGCAATCAAAGGCAAGTACATAAAAAAGTTAATAATGGCTAAAGAAATACACGATCATACAGAGAAGGGACATTGGAAGCTAATGTTGTAGACTGCAACATAATGCAACCTTCTGGCAGTGTACAGTATGACCATATGTGCCAAATTCTTAGGGCATATGAGAGTGGGAGGAAGGCTGTTACATTTTTAAAAGATGGGCATAGAAGCATGTGGGTGAAAGTCTTTGTAAATTAATAGATTAATGAAAAGTCTAGTATGTCAATTATATCTATGTGTATCAAAGTTATCTTATGAGTAGAGTTTTGTTTGTTGTAGTAGTGAATGAAGTAATTGTACAAGTAAAGGGTAACGTGGGAAATGCAAGGGCCAAGCAAAAATATATGGTACAAATTTCATTAATATTAGGTTATGCAGATGATTTAATAATTTTAGTTGATAGATGATGGATAAGGCTTAGTGAGGTGGTAGAAAGATCTGTGTGACTTATGTAGGCATAGTATGAGTACAGAAAAATGGTTACGGAGATATAATGAAACTGTGTGGTAAATATTTGATATGAAACATTACTGAAGTACAGGAATAGACTTTAGATATATGAAGCTATTAATAAGCATTGGGAAGGACTGATGTATACACAGTAACAGGAAAGAGAGTCATGTTTGTAGAAAAGAAACTTTTGAACATTTGTTATCATTTTGTATAAGAACAAAAATATATTAGATTATAAAAAGGAATATGAAATAAAGGAGGGTGTGGTATTGTATGAAAAAATGGGTGAGTAGGAAAAACTGTACAAATGGTTAAAATCATTTATTTCATGTGTATGGTATATGTAAAAAGCAAGTTGTATTTTAAATGAGATTTGGATTTAATTGTAACAAAGATTATGTTCTGGTTGTGAAGAAAGATTAGGAGGTAGAAATTAATGAATAAAACAGGTTTGCGGGAAAAATATGAAATAATTTTGTGTAAAAAAACACCTCTATTATTTTTGACAAGTGCCATATGATCTTTTGCAGTGCCTGTGCTACCACCAGCAGAGTTAGATGAGACTTCTCATCTGAAAGACACCTTACTCAGGAGTGCGGTAGATCTGTTCTGCTGTACTGCAGTGTCTGTAATGGAAAATGAAGCAAAATACCTAATGTGAGAATAAAACACTCTATCTTATGGTCTTCCAGCATTAATCCCTTAACACTGGTTGATAGTACTAGATCACAATTATTAAACGGTGATCAATTAGTGCTTATCTACCAGCTTATCACTAGATATAGCTGTAATGTAAATTGCACATTGGAAGATAAATTCAAAATGATTTAATGATGATATAGTAAAGGCTGTGATTAATCATCAGTGTTTTTGTCCAAATGCATCTTGATGAGAAAGTCTGGGTCATATACAGTAAAAATTAGAATATGCTAAAGAATAAACATTGTTTATCAAAAGTGAATAAAGCAAGTACATAAAATAAATGGGTGCAGATTGCTGTCAGAATTCAGATCTTATTCAAAACAAATTATATAACAGTATCTTTTTTTCTTTTTATTCCCAAAAGGAATTTGCCCAGGGGCTCCACTATGGTGAACCAAATGGCCCATTAATTCTAGAGTTATGCGAGATGGATACTCTTGATCTGGGCAAGAGCTCTAGACCCAACTGTTTCCACCTAGGAGTCCCAATCAGCTCCCCACTCCGCAGCAAGAGTCAGGTGGTAAGGTGTCAACAGCTTGCTGGTTTTGGATGTGGCCTACACTCTCCCCATTGGGAACAACTCCTCCTTCAGCAACTCTACTGACCCAGATATTGCAGTCTTCTAAGAGTAAGTGTAACTCCTCATAACATATTCCTCTTGGCTTATTGGAGCTATGTACCATGACTGCTCAGCCTTGTCTGGCTTTTTGTTAGTACTGGGTAAAACCTAGTGCGCACTAGGTAAAATCCTATGTAGAGTCTCAGTCTGCTTCTTCCCCATAGGATGGTTGAGCCAGTAGTTACCATAGTCATCACTGATGGGTCTATTATCACCAAATTGAAAGCACTGAAAAACGAATGGCTTTAACATTGAAAATGATGCTCATTAAAGTCACTCTTGTGGGGGGCTGCACCCCCACCCCACCCCCCGCTAATTATATATACTAACTCTGAGATCACATTACAGGAGGAAAGGGCAAATTTTCTGATCTTCACTATACCATATATGTTGGTCTGCAAAGCTATGGAAAGGATCATCATGGACCTCATAAAAAAAGATATTGGGGACCTACAGACACTGGATCCTACCCAGTTCGACTTTGTTAAGGGTAGATTCTGCCTCTTAAACCTGGTCGATTTCTTTGAAACAGTTACCAAGGCTATTGACGAGGGGAAGGTGGTCCACACAGCCTACCTAGACCTCGCAAAAGCCTTCGATACAATACCCCACTCGGGCATTATAGATAAGCTCACCAGCTTAAATATAAACCCCTATGTCACTAGATGGGTTGCAAACTGGCTCAAGGACAGAACCCACATGGTTAGAATTGCTGGAGCCATGTCAGACTCTAAACCAGTTACAAGTGGCATCCCACAAGGCTCAGCCCTGGGACCTCTCCTGTTCGGTATATATTTCTCGGAGGTACAGGCCAACATGGAAGGACTGTGGCTGACCAAGCTCCCAGATGACTGCAAACTGGGCACTATAATCGACTCTCCAGCCGACATAAGCATCCTCCAAAAGGGCCTCATAGAAACAGACAACTGGTGCCAGAGCCATGGCCTCAAGCTAAATGCCAAGAAGTGTATAGTCATCCACTTTGGCAAAAACAAAGTGCCCACAAATTACCACATAGGTGGTAATCCATTAAGTGCAGAAGAAGTAATTAGGGACCTGGGGACTCAAGTTGATAGCAATCTCTCATTTGACAACCATGTGGCCAAAGTGATTAGAAAAACAATTTATATAGCCCACCTAATCATGAAGGGATTCACATCTAGATCAGGGGAGGTCATCGTGCCTCTTTACTCATCCCTCATCAGGCCCATAATTGAGTATAATGCCCCTTTTGGGATGTACCTTACCAGACACCTGCAGCAACTGGAAAGACCCCAAAAGCACCTCACCAAGAGGATTAAAGGGCTCAAACAGATGCCATATGCTGCCCGGTTAAAGAAACTCCAGCTCTACTCAGTGGCATACCGCCTGCTCAAAGGCGATCTGTGCCTGACGTATAAAGCCATGTCCAACCCGGAATTAATGGACATGCTGCACCTCAGAAAATCCAAATCCCATCGAGCTACGCGCTCGAGAGACTTGAACCTCAACACTGAAATAAATAAGGCATGCTGGAGGGACAGATTCATAACCCAGAGGCTCCCTTCACTCTGGAATAAAATCCCAGTTCAGGTTAGGCAGAGTCCCTCATTGACTCTCTTCAAGAGGAATCTTGATGAGTGGATGGGAGATAGTAGGTTTACCCCGGGTATCACTTCTGTGTCACTATTAGACAGAGGCACAGTATACTAACCACGAAAAAGGGCATAGCAAAATTAATTTAAAATGGGTGGCGAAAGCTAAGCACACTCTGGCTAGGCTTATAAATGCCCTAGGGCAGATTGCCTAGTATGAACCTATGAACTTATGAACCATGATCTCACAATAAACAGCTTGATGAACGGCATTTTCGATGTTGAAAAATGTTCCCTTTCCGGTCTTTTCAATTTGGTGATATAGACCTATCACTGACTCCCATTCTCACCAGCTAGATCCTTCAGGTGCATGAGCCAGTAATTGAACTTGTGTCATCTTTGCTCTGGTCAGGGCTTTTTATTCTATCTTTTTCATGGTGCTGGCTTGTCAGACTTTATAACAGTGTCAACATTTCATAGCAGAGAAAAGTGCAAAACAATATAAGAAAATGTTTGCAAGCAGAGGAAGGTACAGTTAAACAGAGGGGCAGTGTTAAAGGAAACTATTGTTAAGCACAGTATTAAACATTTTTCTTATATTATTAAGGTGCAAAAGAGTCAAAGGTATCAGCAGTGTGTTTGTGGAGGGATGGCCTGACTGCAGACTAGAGTACCTAGGCTCAGAATGTGGCCTAGTCATTGGAGATGCCATCTGAGGGAATGGGTGTGACTAGCCACTACTCAGTCATTTCTCATGGTGAAAGACAGCTACTAAATCTTCCTTCAAAAGTCACCTCAGTTAGCGGTCAGGAATACTACTATATACACACAAAGACTTTAGAACATGAACTTAGCTACAGAGTGCTGGCACTCTAGCAGAGCTTCCCAAGTGTGCAGAATTATGCACGTGCACTGATTTGGCATAGCAGGCATTGGATTACTCTTGCTTGCCAAGACAGGGAGGTTTGTAGACCAAGCATAGAAAAATGATACCGCAGTGAGTCAAGCCAGACATTTGAAGGGAACTGGAGGTATGGTAAACTAGAATGGAGTTGTAGGAGATGTAATCCATGAGATGGTATTTACAATTTTAAGGGGTGCTGATTTCTGGGAGATAGGCAGGCACAACATCATGAGTCCATGGCATGCTGTTTCAGTTTGGATTTGAAGGATTTTAAGGAGATGAGTAGTTTCCAAGGGAAGTTATTATTATTATTATTATTATTATTATTATGATGATAATGATGATGATGATGATGATGATGAAGTCATTTTCTGTTGTTGAAAGTGAAGAATAAATCTGTGATAGGCTAACTGAACTGGTCATTGGCCTTGTTTCACTTGCTATGGATCAGTGTTTTTTCTTTAGTTTCCAAGGGAGTTGGGGAGATTTAGTTTTAATGAGTAACAATTTGTTTTTAGAACTCAAGACTCTGTTTGGGGATTAGTTCTGAATGGTGGTGTTTAGAAATGGGTATTTTTCTGCATTATGGAGTAGTTTGCATGTTATGAATAATTGTGGGTGAATTCATTTGTGTGGTTGTTCTAGCCAATTTAGGTGTTTTAGTGTGAAACAATGGTGGGTTTTATATTGATAGTTGGTGGTGAATCTTTGTCACTTTTTGTAACATTGCTCAAATTTATTAAATAGGCAAGACCTAAGGATGGTAAATATGGGTGCAGCATATAGAAGTGTTGGTGGTAAGTAGGCTATGGCTGTGTTAATTCTGGCCTTATGTCTGATGAAAAGTTTTGCCCTGGATAGGGATCTTAACTTTTGGTGTGCTATTTTTATACTTGCTGAATACGATAGTAAACTTTCATCTGGTCATCTGTGGTCATACCTAATACCTTAACATGTGGAGCTACTTCAATTTATATGTGGCAGGATGATCTTATTGTGAAAATATTTCTGGTTGGGCACATGTTTGGGAGTGTAAAGCTTTGATTTGGCCTTCTTAGGGTTTAGGAAGTATTTGGATGTATTCAGTCAGGATTCTATGGAGAGTAATGGACTGTTGAGTAAGTTCTTGAAGTATGGCGTAGGCTCTTTACATCACAAATACAAGTGGAGTCATCGGCATATTGCTCTATCAATGATTGTTTGCACATGAAGTCAAGATTCAGAAAGGACTTCTAACTAAAGTAGCCGACATCAAGTAGATTTTGCATTCTTGACATTCATGGCTGTAACAATGAACCATTTAGTGGAAGATTAAATCATATGGTGGCCAAACTAAAAACACAAAGTCATTAAAATTGTTTGAAGACCATTCAACAAAGTTCTTTGCTAATGAGACTAAGAAAGCAACAGATAAGGTTATAAACAAAGTAACAATTGAAATGATTTCTCCTGTGATTGAAACTCTGATGTTAATTGCACTTAAATATTTAATATTGTTATGTTTTCTATTTTGCTATTTATTATTAAATATTTTTATATCTTTTGTTGTGGCAGGTCTTTTAGGGATTATTTTAACATCTTAATAACCACTGATGGAAATACAGCAGTAGAGGTATTATAAATCAAAAATGATTAAAGCTTTAAAAATCACTTATGATTTTAATAAACCTCTTAACATAAAAACAATGGACCAGAACTGGGTTCTGAAGACTCAAGTGATAACACCAGTTCAACCCACATATAAAAGCAAAAACTCCAAAAATAAACTTAATACAGGGAAACCAACAAGGCAATTATCTAAAACAGTAATTTAAATGATAATGGAAAAATGTATACATAAAGCTTTAATGAACAGTAACACAGGTAAAAAAGCAGCATGGTTGCATCAAATCTAGCAGCATAGTCATGTGTGAATATCAGTTTCTGGTGGGCCTCATGCAAGCAGTATATAAAAATTCCTGAACGGACTCCTACCTTGAATGCAATATCTCCCGTAGCAAAATCCTTAACTCTCTTTTGCCTCCTTTCTGTGCAATCTACCCCTACAAACTCAAATTTTCTTTTTTTACATCTTACTTCTGTTTTCTGCTATTTAACCTTTGGAATAAAATAAATATCTACAAATTCTTTCATCAGTTTCAACAAAAACCTTTCCTCCTTAATAGTATTGTTTATTCTACCCACATTTTAGGTCCATGTTCAGACTTATAGAGAGGTTCTCAGTAGGAGTAAGAGTGGGTGTGCATCATCCCTGAGTTGTTCATACCAGTGATGGTCTCAGAGGGGACAGATCAACAAAACTGTTATATATAGATAATGTGGCATTACAAGAAGACTCTGAACAGGAACTTCAGGAAATAATAGCGGGAATGGAATCCAAACCTAAATGCACACAGGATAAAACTGAGTACAGACAAGGCAGTTGTCATAGCAAGAGAAGGGAGAAATGGGAAGAAGCTGGACATTGAGATAGAAGGGAAAATAGTGGAGTAGGTTAACAGTTTCATGTATCCATAAGAGGTGGTTGAGGTGAAGGGAATTCTGAATAAGGAGGTTAAATCTAGAATCAGAAGGGCAACAGCTGACTGATACAGAGTGTCAGGGGTAGTATGTGTTAAAAGAATGCCAAAGAAGCTAAA